>NW_011887799.1:288119-305297 GCF_000806365.1 Fopius arisanus | reverse complement strand
TTCCTGATGAAACATTTTTATATTTCAGTTTTTACTTATGAGGAGGGCTGAAGGTATTTATAACTCAAATAAAAATTCAATATAAACCACTAAATAAATGTCTATTGTGTTCGATCAGATTGATTCAATTCGTAATTTATTATTTATCAGTGTGCGTGACGTAAACAAATAATAATAATACAAAAAGGTATGCGAATAACTAGGAAAATTCGATCGAATGAGAATAAATCATTCGTTATCAGAACCACTGTCGTCAGAATGAGTTCTGCCTCGAATTGTTTTTGATTTCTTGTTTAGAGAGTAAATTAGACGGCTTCTTTCCCTTTTCTGGTGGATTCAACATGTCACCAGTGTATGATATTGCACCAGACTGGGCTATTCTCCACTCCATCATCTCTGTGGAAAAATCGTCGCAATTTCCGAGATCCGTGAAGCCTACGATCTAGTCTTTTGTCTTGCTGTCTGATATGAGGGCTATCGTGGGAATTATTTTGATCCTCAAACGCCCTGGAACCAAATAATTAGTTGCTTCAAAAAATCCACGTATCTGAGTCGAAGTTCATGACTTCGCTACAGAAATGCAATACAATTAAATATGAATATGAGCCGTACCTGTCAAAAATGGACACCTCTCGACATTCAATTTACAAAACCTCGCCTCCGCATGTTTTTTAGCAAGAATCTGTAGGTGATGATCTGCAATTTTACATCTTGGAGATCCATCCTTGTAAAATAAACAGACAATATTCTTCGATCTTTTCGAAATATCAAAGAAGTCCTTCTCATCAGGAATTTCAGAGTACTCTCCGTGTCTCTGCAAAAACACCAAGCAATTCATTGATGAGCCACGAATATCACCATCTATGGAAATCAATGAAAAAAAATTATGATGGGGTCCTTACAGCAGCCAACCACGCCTGTTTCTGCTGATATACTTTCTTCATCTCCTGTAACCTCTTCTCCCTCAGCTTTTCAATATCATCAATATCCAGGTTCTCCAGAGCTTCAATCTCTCCATCTAATTGACGCTCCACCTGTTTCGCCACCTCCAAGATCTTATGCTGAATAATTCCTTCCATTTCAAACTTCAAAGTCTCAAATCCCAAAATTTGGTGTCGGCGACATCAAAGCTTGGCAATACCTCCCAGTATCATACCTTAATTTGAAATACTAAGAAAAGGAGTCGGGGTAAGTAATTGATGGAAATTCTATTTGGAAGAAATGAATTTGAGAAGGCAATTGATGATTCGACAAAAACTGTTTGACCTCATTTTCGGTATAATGAAATTATGGTGTTATCTTAAGTGATCAGTACACTTTGAATGAATATTGTTTGAGGGAATATCATTTGGATCGAACACTGACAAATCTATCATAATCTAGAATCCACTGGGTTCGATTGAAACATTAGTCTCACCAGAACTAACACGAAAAATGGAAATTTCTCGATTTTTTGGAGTCTCGTGTCTTGTCCTGAATCTATTTCTTTTGTCTCCACTTTATTCTAACATAATTCATGAATCTCTCTATACAAAGCCCTCAGGTCTCCAAAACCTCGTCAAGTGTCACTTAAAAAACGTGAAGAAGTTGCAACCCATCAGCGTCATGATCCATCCTAAAGTAAGCATAATTTCCATTGATTTTGTCTCTTTATAATGGGTTTTTTCCACCTTCCATATCAACAGGTTGATCCTCAAATCCTAGACACAATCATCTCAGAATACACTTTGATGCGTCCAATATATCTCATCCAGGAGAATGGTTTCGTCTCACCATGCAGCGATTCCAAGTACTGTCCTAAGCTGCACAATCTGATCGGAATTTTTAGATCGCTTGATGACATCAATCTACTGAATTGGATATCTCTCTACAATTCCACGTGGAATCCACGAACTAGAATAGTCCTTTGGGTAACCGAACTCACCAATGAAGCCCACCTAAAGACAATTTTCCAAAAATTCAGCTCTTTTGATTGTCAAAATGTTGTTATTTTATCAATGAACGATCCAGAAAACATAATAGCTCACAATTACGACCCCTTCATCCTGACCGACGAGTCAACTCGAGGAGAAGTCAAAATCACTTCACCGGTTGACATGCTTCAACCAACTGTTACTAAAAATATGCACGGCTATCCCATCACCATATCCATGTACAACTCGATCTCCTCAGAACCCGTGGAGACCATCTCCCAATTGGAAACCAACTGCGACCTCAAGATTTTAATGTTCCTGTCATCATGGCTGAATTTTTCGATCAACGTCAAGAGTAGAGCGATCTCTCTGCCAGAATATTACAAGCTCGGGTCACCAAGTGGTAAATCATTCGGAATCTCCTACGATCTAATCACGAATTACTCTGACATTCTAGGTAATACCCAGTCATGGGGATTAGCTGATCATTCTGTAGAGTATCTCCGACCATACGCGCGTTATTTTAGCATAGCCATGCTGCCGATGCCAAAACTAATCCCTGGAATCATCCAAGTCTTCAGATCTTTGGATATCACTATTTACATATTATTGGTGATATTATCAAT
Source organism: Fopius arisanus (assembly GCF_000806365.1). NCBI lineage: Eukaryota > Metazoa > Arthropoda > Insecta > Hymenoptera > Braconidae > Fopius > Fopius arisanus. Next base: position 302,758 of record NW_011887799.1, on the reverse strand, counting down.
TATTTCAACGATCTACATGTACGCAAAGGGTATCGATGCGCCCGTTCTGAATACCTTCAGATTGATAATTCAACATCACTTTTACGGAATAGGTTCTACGGTCCCTGATAGAATATATGGCATCAGTTGGATTATATTTACGTTTTTGCTGGTATGTTTTCAGCAGAGTCGTCTTTACTACGAAATAACGAATCCTGTGTTCTACACGGGGCTGGAGACAATAGCGGAACTAGCGAATAGTGATCTCCCTGTGATGGCTGATGAGTATCAGTTCTTGGTGATGAACTCTTCCAGTGATCCTATGAAACAGAAGATAGCGAGTAGAACGCTGATTCAAGGGGATTACCTTAGCTGTAGAAGACGATTAGACAGGGGTGAAGATCTAGCTTGTATAATAGACACTTTACTCCCTGTAACATCTCCATATAATCGGTCGAGTACTCCTGAAACGGTTGATGACAATCCCCGATACATTTATTGTATGCATGACGTCGTAGGAGAGTATTGGCAGACGATTTTCGTGAGGAAGGGCTTCCCATATGTGTGGAATTTTGATAAGGGCCTCGAACGATTGATGCAGGCAGGAATCATTGCTAAATGGATAAATGAAGATATCGATGGAATCGAGTATGTACTTGGAGATGAGGCGATTCCGTTGAATCTCTCTCATTTTGATGGACCTTTGAAGGTGTTCCTTATCGGGATAGCACTCTCGGTGGGGCTCTTTATTTATGAAATTATTTGGTACAGAATGACACAGAAATAAAAATTACTCTGTCATTTATCCAACAATGGTTTTAGTATAAATTAAATTGAAGATATTGTTATTTGTCGACGTGTGATCGTGAGAGTGATGAATAAATCTAATCAAATTCGGGAGATAATAAAGACAATGACTTTTGTTTAATTGTTTCGTATTTTTCCTGTTGACTTTTCCACGGAAGAAAACAAATTTCATATCGCTGATTAACGATTTCCGTCAAACGTCACGTTCTACCCTCGAGCTATCAACTATGCAGTAGGTATATAAAGGTGATTGCCGAAATTAGTTATCAGACTTAAAAAGAATCAATTATGTTGAAGTGCTTCTTAATTCTGTCCGCGATTTGTTGTTGTGTTAACAGTAAGTTCTGAAATTTTTATGATAAAATAATAAATTGCACAACGACAGTGAATGTTGATTGATTTCGATTTTTTTTCTTTTTATTTAGCACAAAATCGAGATATCGTGATCTCAAATAATGGTGTGTATCATCAATTGAACCATCCAAAGGTAAAAAATTCTCTAGACTATTTTTCAATTAATCGATTTATTTGTTTATTTATTTCCAATTATGAGCTGATTTATTATGTTAGGAGGCCATGGAGAATTCATCCGAACCGAATTTCATAACGATCAGATCAGGAAAAAATCCTTTTCTTAGAAGCATTTTCGGATTCAGACGGGGGATCGCTCAATTTCATCAAGCATCGAATGATCGATCACGTAGATATTGCTGTGGGGTTGCAAAAGCAGGAGTTCGAGGCCTTCGACCTGTCCCTTCAGTCCTTCCACCTGCTGTTCCTCGACCTCCACCAGGATATCCTATCCTACCTCCGCGAACGCCGCCAATAACTTCTCGACTTCGTCCTTCACCACCAGCCTATCCTATCCTATCTCCGCCAATACCGCCAGTAACTTCTCGACTTCGTCCTTCACCAGGAGTCTATCCTATTCTATCTCCTGGACCACCGCCAGGAAATTCTCGACTTTATCCGTCACCATCTCGTATCCGTCCTGTCTCCTATCGTGGATGAGTCGTGGATGAGTCGTGGATAAATCATTTTTGAGTTGGAAAGTAATATTTACAATTCAGTAATTCCATTATGAGTATTTACTTAGAATAATCAGCAAGGAAGTATCTGTTATCCTTGAATGCATCTTATCAATAAATCGAAAAATTAAGGTTGATTGATCAAAGTAATGATTTTTTATTTGTATCCCTTGATCTTTCATTTTAATTCTCCTAACTCTCTTCAGAGATATTTATTAAAAGCGAAGGTCACAGCCTTTTTATTTTGAATTCTGAATTTCGAGTGGTAGTAATAACGAAAACAATGATATTAATTTTCCCGAATCATATCCTTTTGTATAATTTTTTACACATGTTGGTGTTTACATAATAAAACTGGAACTGAGCATATGCGAGCACGAAAAGTCACGTCCTACCGTCGCAATCATCCAGTAAAAATCATATAAAGATGCCAACCTAAATTTATAACTGACAGCAAATATTATAGCTTTGGAAAACGTAAGCCATGCTGCGCTCCGGATTAATTTGCTTTGCAGTTTGTGTCTATTGTGTGAACAGTGAGTCTTGATAATTGTCTATTAGTGTTAAGCACCCAAATAAAAAAGAGATTTAATTAATTTTATTATTGGTTTAGCACAAGAAGACATTATCTCTAATGGTCGCGCTTCCACTAAATTCCATCTTCCAAGAACCCTGACTGGAGCCAAACCTGTGCCAACTGTCCAGCGATTATCAAATCCAAAGGTAACGCACTTCGTAGGTTTTTCCCTGATCGATTTAATGGATCAGGTCCCATTAAATTACCTGAAAAATACTAAACTTCCATAGACCGTTGATTATTCATTACGAGGAGAAAGTCATTGACTGGATTTTAAGCGGATAAAAATCATGGCAATTGAAATTCCCTGGAAGATTTCATAACATTGAATTTTTTGTTTTACAGGAAGATAGTGATAATCGCGACCTAATCAATGGATCAACAGCTTCTCCTGACCAGGTTCATGATGGCTCGCAGTCAATCCGTTTTAAACGCGCACCTATTTTGCCGATTGGTCATCTTTCGTCCTTACGTACACGTGCAATTACACGACTTCTTCCGCCACGTCTTCCTCCAGTTTTACCTCGTGTTCCGCCAGTTTTACCTCGTGTTCCGCCAGTTTTACCTCTTGTTCCTCCAGTTTTACCTCGTGTTCCGCCAGTTTTACCTCGTGTTCCGCCAGTTTTACCTCGCGTTCCTCCAATTCTTCCTATTATTCCTCCAGTTCTTCCTATTATTCCTCCAGTTCTTCCGGTTGCGTCTGCAAGTCGTCTGCTTCTACATTCACAGCTTTCACCATCACGCATACTTTCTCCCTGGCTTTCGGATTCTACAGCATAAATAATAATATTGTACAACCACTTCATATGAAAATAAATTTTTTTTAATCCAAAATATCTTCAAGAGCTACATCTGCAAATAGAAAAATAGTCGACAAAATACATAATAATATTAAATAAATATTACTTGAGGGTGTAATTATAAATTATAAACAGCAAGATGGTGATTAGAAAATATAATTGCATAAGATTATCACCAATATATACTCTGGCGGCCGCCAAAATGGCCGACGAAATCTATTCACGCTTCAAATCTATATCTGTGATCCGATTATACAACACTGAAGTCACAGAGCGAATAAAAAATAGAAGAAACAATAATAAGGAAAACAAGTTCCTTCAGTAACATCTCACAAGGAAAAAGAATGATATCAGAATATCCCCTACTACCAGGATAACATAGAGTCATTTAATTATCTCTGTAAAATCCCTGGTCTCTCGCCAGTGCTGTTATGCAGTCTCGAGAAGTCACAACGAAGTGCTAAGACTTTTGCATATTCTCTAAAATAAAAACAATTATGGTCCAGATTCTATTAATTTTTCCGTTATTATTATGGAATTTTGGATTATCCGGGGGTACATACACTCCACCTCAAGCTAGAGTAGAGCCTCTCTATCCAAAAGGAATAAGGATATCAATTCCAGGTGAAACCTTCCTGTAATAAAAAATTCGAATTTTCCACACAAAGGGAATTGGATGTGAAAAACAATATGAAATAATATGAAAGTTAAATGAATGTATGAGTGAGAATTATTGGCAAAATGACGATTAGCAATTATTGTTAACTTATGACATAATTTAATCCATACTCTATTGAAATACAGATGAGCAAGGAATAACACTAGTTGCCTTCCACGTTCGAATCAATGAAGAATTCGAAGGATTAGAAGCTGGTACTATTGCAGTAGACGTATTGAGAGTGCGAAATGGCCGTTGGAAATACGAGGATCGAACAACAAAATTGAAATTAGGAGATAAAGTTTACTATTGGGTGCACGTTGTGTACGAAGGTCTTGGCTACAATCTTCTGTTCCAAGAGCACGAGGTCACTGGTGAGGCAGTCGGTCATATCAAAAGGTCAATTAATTATTGATTAAGCATAATCGTAAACCTGATTGACACGCCATTTTCCTCGTTTCTGAAAATAGATTTCTATGACGTCAGTGGTAATAGAGTCAATGTTAATGGTGATCCGATATCCTCGGGAGCGGATAATCCTAATTGTCAGATTTCACCGACTTTAGTCGTAGATATATCTACGGGCAAGCGAAATGCTGTCTGTGCTGGACAACTTTTATTCGAGGATGAATTCAGCACCTTCAATGACACAATATGGAAGACAATTGAACAGTTTTCACGTGCTCCTGTAAGATTCTCCACTTTATTTGTCATTTCGAGGAGTTGACTGTCTAAATGTTGATACCTGTCATGATTTTCTGTCCTAAATAGGATTACCCCTTTGTCATTTATCGAAATGATATGAGAAACGTGAAAGTTGGGGCTGGAGAACTTCAATTAACACCGACGCTTATGGAAAAGGAATATGGAAAGGACTTCATTGAACATGGGAGTCTGACACTTCCGAAGTAATCATAATGATAATTAATTTCAATTGATTTTTTGCGAACATTTTAATTTTTAATCAAAGAAAAAAGTGTGAATCACGTAAATTTCAATTTGTAGGGGTGAGGAGGGTAAAATGGACCCCCAGAACAGAAACTCGTTCTTCAACGATTTCTACTCCTCAAATCATTAGTTCTTACCCTCAAAAGCATCCACCAATGTGTGCAACGCGTCGACAAAACAAACATTTCGAGGGGAAGATGGGTAAAATGGACTTTCCTCCCTCTCACGATTTCTTGAAACGCGGATCAAGGCATCCATCACTCCGCCCGTCCATCCTCATAAAAAATGAGGAAAAACCTTGGGAAATATAAAAAAAGAGAGGGTCCATTTTACCCGTGCCTGCCCTATATTAATCCTAAATTTATGATTCTAGATATTAAACTCTGAATATCTGACTGACACACGCAGTGATTTTTAGAAATATTTTTTTTTTATATTCAATATTATAATTATTTGTTTTAGATGCACAGCAAAGGTGGACACACCTGAATGCACTCGTACTGCATTTGGCAGCTACATATTGCCACCAGTGGCGTCTGGTTGTGTGAATACAAGGAATTCGTTTGCCTTCATGTACGGAAAAATTGATGTACGTGCAAAATTACCGAAGGGTGACTGGATATATCCGGTTATGACTTTAGAACCGTTGGATAACGACCCAAATGCACCGGACACGATTCAACAGTTGAGAATTGCCGAATCGGCGGGTAATGAACAGCTGCAGGTCATTGGTGGATCTGATATCAGTGGTCATGTCATTTATGGCGGTCCCATCGCACATTTGACTGCTGCCAGTACTGGACCCGCTGAACGTGCGAGGAGATATTCACCGGAGGCTTGGTCCGATTCGTTTCACACGTATACTCTGGAGTGGCGAAAAAACAGAGTTGTCGTTAAAGTTGATGATGTGGAATATGGAAGTGCTACGATTGATGCCAATTTTGATAAACCGGTAATTATATAAATGTAGGATTGTAATCGTGATCTCATATTCATTAAACGGGTAATGAACTATATTAGAATCGAACTGGTAATTAAAAATCACCAGTTCCTCATGAGATTATGATTTTTCAGTTTTACATAACTCTAGCGGTTGGAGCTGGTGGTTCCACGGAGTTCCCAGATCAGACCAGCAGTGGGTTGAATCAGAAACCTTGGAGAAATGTTGCGTCTAAGGTCAGTTTAACCATACTCCACACCCATAAATAGCCAGAATTCACGGTTTTTTATTTTTTTGGCAAATTATCGATGGAATTGATGTGAAAAAATATATTGTTCTTGCATTTTGTCATTATTCAATCCCTCACGAAGTTTTATGGTGGTGCGATTATGTTCATGCATTTTCTCCGCAGTTTTGTGGTTCTCTTTAAGTTCCGAAAAGAAACGTAAAAAAATGGTCGCAGTACTTTGAAATTTCACTATATTTTTTTGCGTCAATCTCATAGTAAGTTTGCTAGAAAAATTAATAAAACATTAATTTTGATCATACATATAGGTGCACCCTTAATAAACCGACTCTCTGACCTAGTGAACAACGACATAAATCTTTCATTTTTATTCACAGGCTTTATTCGATTACTACAATTCCACTCCAGTTTGGTCAGCAACATGGCGAAATACGGATAGGGATTTGAGAATTGATTATGTCAAAGTTTGGGCTTTATAATCATCACCAGACATTCATTTTCTCACATTTTTGTCCGAGGGGAAGATCCCGTTAATATGGACGCCCGAGAGTAAAATGATTGTTACGAAAAAAGGGGGGGGGGAGGTTTAAAAATCGGGAATTACAGAATATTAATAATACCAAATTTTTAAAACGAAATGCGTGCAAGATAGACTTGTAAAAATAAAAATATAATAATATTGTATTGTATTGATTATCCACTTGCAAATGAATGAATCAAGAATAATGTATGAAGTAATTAACAATAATGAATGGTTAGTGTTGTCTGATCATGGAATCTGATTTTTTCCTGACTGATTTTCTCCTTTTTATCCAGTTTTATCAAAACGCAAAAAGAAATACAGGTTTAATTATTCCCGCAGGTCTATTACGTCGATACTAATTAATTCATTTATCGAACTGAATCGTTATGACAATGCTAATGGTAATTAATGCAACAATGCAACGGTATTGATTCATTAACAGTAGATCATTCTCTCATTGACTTTTTTCCCTCAGGAATTTGAACAATCCGTTCATGTGCAGCAAATTATCTATAATTATGTCCGCAATGAGAATTATTTCCGATCTCTTTCAGTAATCTTCCTTCCTCTTTCCACAAAGAAATCTATAAAACAGCCAGTATCATCTGACTTAATGATATATCCAACAGTCTCTCACCTCTCAGCAGTCGAGTTTCTACCTCCAACGAGTGAGCGGCGATTGCTTGACTAGTTCAATTCGCTTATCGGAGTTAATTACCTACAACGCGAATTACAATCATTACGCGCAAATAATGTATGCCATAGACAGGGCTTTAACAATTATCGCGGTGTTATTATTCTGCAGTGGTTTTGTCTGGTCATCGCCAATAGTCAAGATCACAAATGGAACTTTGAAGGGATCTCTCATGAAGACAAGATATGGAAGGGAATTCCCCGCATTCAGAGGAATCCCCTATGCACTCCCGCCCTTGGGCGAACTCAGATTTGAGGTAAAATATTCTGTAATATCCACTAAAAAAGAACTGATTATAAACATTTTAATAAAAAAAATATAATTCCTGTAATTAATTCTCTTTCATTGATGTTGAATTTTAAATTGTGTGAGTACTCGCACGTTTGAGGGTGATTACTATCATCAACTTTTTTTTGCGCAGTGAATTAATAAGTGTTTGTCCATTTTCGAGATTATAAGAAAGGACTTCGTACAATTTTCTGAATTTTGTTAATTGCAATGATTCGTAGCCACCGAAACCAGCGGCTGCGTGGAGTGGGGTACGGTCTGCTGAGGGAGATGCTGAGATATGCACGCAGAGAAATATTTATACTCATCAGAAGGAAGTCGTTGGAGTTGAAGATTGTCTATATCTCAATGTTTACACTCCAAAGCTCCCAAGTTCTACTGACAGAGAATTTTCTCACTATCCCGTTATGATATGGTTTCATGGGGGTGGATGGGTAACTGGAGCTGGACATTCGGAATTCTATGGACCCAAGTTTCTGCTCGATCACGATGTCATCCTGGTAACTGTGAACTTCAGGTATCTGAATACCGAATTATAATTATATTATACCCAATTACAACAGTTATTGTTTTTCCCTTCTCATCGGTACAATTATTTGGCTCTCGACGATCTCCTAAGCCGCCCAAGGAAAATAATTAATTCCATCATTCGGAGTTAATTGTTAATTAACGGTTTACCGATTTGAGTGAAATGTCTCAAGCCACTGCTTCAATCTAAAGTGAAAAATTACTTCATTCTGCTTTTTTGTTTTTATTTAACTTCTACTTAGATTGGGACCATTAGGTTTTCTGAGCACTGAAGACTTGGTTTCACCTGGAAATCAGGGAATGAAGGACCAGTCACAAGCAATTCGATGGGTCCATGACAATATTGCAGCGTTTGGTGGTGATCGAAATCGAGTGACGGTATTCGGCGAAAGTGCGGGCGGAGCAAGTACTCATTACCATATGATGAGTCCTCTCTCTCAAGGTACTTTCACATTGCCATAAATAAGAATTAATTAATTGATTCATCCATTAATTCATTAATTAATTGATTGATTCATTCATTCATTTTAGTTACTGATTTCATTAACAGCGTGTGTTGAAAAAAATCACTCTTTTAATATATAAAATATGAAAATCATGTCAATGTGTCATGTCAAATGATTTCGATCTCGATACGAGACATGAACTTAATTAAACATAATTTACTTCAGATATCCAATGCCATTGAGATTCTAGTCCGAATTAATGCACTATTTGAATACAGATTACTTTGAATAGGAATTTGTGCATCGCTTTTCAGGAAACTGACAGAAAACTCGTTAAACTAGTTTCCAGTATACCAAAAGATATTTAATGAGTCTTCACTTCGCGTGGCAAACACTCTAATTAGTAATGCATGCAATAAGTTTTGTACCGACATTGCCCTTGATTTTGAAATCACATCCGATTAACCGGCATTATTTATTTAAAAGATTATTTCCATCGGGGAATCTCTCACAGTGGAACAGCTTTATGTCCATGGGTGCTGACGAGACCAGGAGTTGCTAAACAACAAGCCATACGTCTCGGAGAAATCCTCAATTGTCCAACAGAGAGTTCAACTTCACTTTTGCAATGTTTGAAGAAGAAAGATCATGTGGAAATAATTGCCACCGATCGTGAATTCCAGGTGAATACCACAGCTCTTAGAAAATTGAAAATAGAATGATTGATTATATGGACAATGAGTAATTACAAGTAACAGCAAATATTAGAATATAGTGAACAAATTCTCAAATCGCTCTGACGACTTTCTAGGGATTAACGAGTCGAACACTTCAGACTCATTGGAAAGGCATAAATATTTGTATGAAGTTATTTCAAATTAGTCAATCCCTTCCACGTTCCACTGACATTATATTAACGGCTGCACGAAATCATCTATGCCGGTCTCGCATGCAAGTGAGATTAACGTCATTCATGTTGTTATTTTGCAATTCCGATTACAGACATTGGAAACATAATGATAATTGTGGTATAATTTTACATCTGAAAAATACTAACGGATGTGTGAAGTTGAAGAAATGAGAAATGAGTTTTACCAGCTAGAGTGCTATACTGCAGGAAAATTAAATCGGTATTAGTCATTTCGAATAAATCGCGGTGATGCAATGATCTCATTATCTAAAATCACAACTCATACTAAATTCTCCTCTAAGTAGGAACTGCGAAAATCATTCGCGTATGGATAAACGGAAAGATTGCACCAGAGTCATAAACAATATTGAAATTATCTCGAAATTTGACGTGCGAAAAACCGGTTTTTTGTACTTAAATTTGCATAATTAACCGGGATATTCGCGCATTGATGTAATCACTGCACGCCAACAGAAAAATGCATTTCGTCACTGTGTCAATTACAGTACTAGTAAAACTTCACTTGTCAACAGATTGCAGTTCAGTGATCATGAATTTATCCCAGACAGCCGTGCAAGTGGTTGCACTAGGATTTTCATATTAGATCTATGAACTAGGATATTTGCTGTCCGATTCATTAATGATCGTCAATATTTTTTTTAGATCTTCGACTACGATCCCATGATTCCCTTCAAACCTGTTATAGAACCCGACCATCCCGGTGCATTTTTGAAGGAAGAACCTGCTCAAACTCTCAAAAATGGCCACATGTTAGATATCCCTTGGATGACGGGATTCAATTCCCAGGAAGGCGCCATCAAAGTGGCTGGTAAGCACGAGAAAATCACTCTCTGCGGAGGATAATTTCATTGCATCTTCTGTCACCATCAGGTCTCTACGGGATAGAAGATAAAAAATATCTCAGGATGTTTAATGAGAAATTCATGGAGTTGGCGCCTCTGTCACTGATGTACGAACACACTTGCCCCAAAGATCAGCATGACGATGTGTCTAGGAAAATTCGAAAATTCTATCTGGGAGACAAACCTGCCGATGAGTCAACGAGATTCAATGTCATTGATGTAATGATGATTATTATTCATTTATCCGACAATTTTCTGACTCACTGGACAAATTTCATTTAATAAAAAAATAATAGTTGAAGATAGAATAAATTGTAACTAATCCCGAGTTGTGTATTCTATATATTCTATATAGAATATATATTTGTAATATATATTTGTATTTGTATAGATGTATTCTGATGCTTGGTTCAATGTCGGCGCTGACATGGCAGTCAGGGATCACCTGGAGGTCCTATCGAGTCCAATTTATTATTACTACTTTGCATACAGAGGTAGTGCATCATTCTCTAAAATATTCGGCGATGAAACGAAAGATTATGGAGTTTCTCATGCTGACGAGCTGCAATACCTCTTCCCCGTCGGTGAACAATTGTTTAAAGACACTCCGTTCACCAAAGAGGATCACAGAATAGCCGACGTTATGACAAAATTGTGGACGAATTTTGCGAAAACTGGGTGAGTTTAAAATCATGACAAATGAGCCGTTAAAAATCATCAACTTAATGTTCAGGAAATTTTTTTTTCTCTAACTCATTCAGGCAGTTAGGCGAATTAAGCAATATCTTGTATGGAAGTTTAATTCAATTTTTTAATCATTCCAGAAATCCTACACCTCGGGTGACATCAGAATTTCCTATGACATGGAAGCCAGTGAAGACTGATGCTCTCGAATATTTATTAATCGACAATTCAATGAATTTCAAGATGTCTAAACATCTTCTCAAAGACAGAATGGAGTTCTGGGCATCATTGCCGCACCGGGAGAGTGTGAACACATCCAATAAGCCATCTTTCCAGCGGGACGAGCTTTAGAGCTTTATTTTACAAAAAAATTACTTCCTGGAATTACTTCCATTGACAATTAATTGGCGGTCACAGTTGATAATAATTTCGTTTTAAACCATCTACTAACGGTTCGAGTCTTAAATGCACTTCTCATCAGGGTAAATTTATTTAGTACAATTTCGCGTAATAAAAATTCATAATTGATTAAAATATATTCCGTAAGAACGGAAAAACCGATGAATAAGGGGAACTAATCATCACAAGTTGCAAGAATTGGAGCTAGACGTCAGTGTGCTGTGGAAATTCAACACTTCGCGTTTGTCTTGCCATTCAAATTCAAGATGTATAGTTTGTCAAGGAAAACTACCTAGTTACGAATAAATCAATGACTCCAGTCGTGGATAGAATGTATTTTCTCGGGTTTCCCCAGATTATTTGTTCCTTTGGAATACATAAACAAAACTCATTCAGTGCGTTGTCAACTCATTCAATTAGATATCAGGAATTTCCGCGTGGATTTCTTAATTACAAACCGCAAATCAGGTTTTTCATTCATAAATTTATTGACTTTCACTCGAGTTAGACTCGACCTTGCAGTGAACATGAACTATTCGAAGAGACATAAGAAGGTTACACAGACCGATGAAGCAGATAGTAACGCATATTCTCATCGGAAAAAGTTGCCCCATAACATTCCTGTGGTTAAAAGACAATTTCGATTATTGCTGGCTTCGATTTAGGTAGGTGATTTAATAGAGTGATTAATTTGCTCAGCAGCTGGAATGTTCAGATTTGGATTAACGATGGATGAAGAGTTGAGGTTGAATCTATCAAGTGTAACGATTGGATTAGATTATTATATTATTAGTCAAGCGGCTAATTTCAACTTCACTGGGCTGATGAAATGAGTAAAATAATTGCGAAGCCTGTAGTTGATTAAGAAATTTGTTTGCAATTTTTTGCGGTTGTTGAATCAACTTTCGTACAAGATTTATTAACGTGACAAGAAATAGGTAGTTATATTTTTTTTAGCAGCGAATGTGTCATTGGAATATTGAATTAACTTCACGAGGTTATGAATGCATGAAACGACTCATGAGTGATTACTTCATTTTCAAATCTTTAGTGAATCGGTAGTCCAATGAAATTAATTTGATTGTTCGTCAGAAAATATATTATGCTAGATTATTCGCTCAGATTGAAAAAATCGAATTAATTCAAAAGAGTAAAGATGGAGGACGGAGGAAGAACAGCTTCAGACGTCCAGAAAGACGAAATGCTTTTAAAAATGCAGGAAAGACTGAAAGCACCCCTGGAATGGCCTTCGATAGACTCCTGTAAGATCCTGGACGTGCAACCCCAACACTTCGACGAAGTATTGCGTCTGATAAAGGTGAATGAAAAAACAATAAGAAATGTGCACGGGAAGAATGAACATTTACAATGTGATTTAGAAAGTCGCCCCATTACATGCTGTACAGTATCGTACATATGTATGAATTTCCTTATTCAATTGCAGCGACACTATTTCAAGGACGATCCTATGTGTGCGTCGGCAGGACTTGTAAAAGATCCGCTGTCTGTGGAATGTTACTTGGATTACATTCGCGTGTGGATGAAGGATACGACAAGTCTCGTTGCTTTAAGCTCCAAATCTGAACGAGTCGTGGGTGTTGTAGTTGCTAGACCCAATATTGAAGTAGATCGGAGCATAACTTATTCAAGAATGCAGGTTAATTAGCCCCATGAATTTTATAACATAATTGGAGCGCACTTAAAATTAATTGGCTTTGCAGAATTTCGTGAAACGAAAATTGTAGTTCGTGAGGATTTGCAAGATTTGCCATTAACTACTTTAAAGTTAAATGTTTAAAGAATTTATTATAATTGAAAGTTTCATAAGATTTTGCAATTGTTTTGTATCTACTAATTGTACACTTTGATTCGTTTGTTCTGTTTACATTTTGTTTCGTTAATTCGTAGATTCATGAAGGTGAAGTACTGGAGAAAATAATGGATTTCAAGAATACATTGGTTAAACAAGCAGATGTTCATAATTACTTCAACTGTCGTGAGATATTCCGTCTTTACATTCTCTGCGTTCATCCGAGTTATCGGTCAAAGGGTTTAGGGACAGCTCTCCTTGAGGCTTTCATTTTGATGGCAATTGCTTTACAAATGCCTGCCATCGTGGCTCTACTCACTTCTGGTGTTACTCAGGAATTAGCCATGAGATTGGGCTTCAAAGTATTGAATGAAATTCAGTACAGCCGGTGGATCCTCAACGACAAGGCGGTATTTATCAACCCGGGTGTAGGGAATTATTCAGCTGCATTGTTTGGAATGCTGACCCCTTCAATGGAATATTTAGAAAATATCTGGAGGGAAAGGAGAATTTTGAAGAGGGAAGAAGAACGTCGTAGGAACAAACGAAAGCATCGTTAGAACTTGCTGATATTGCCATCCTTATCCGCCTGTTAAAATGCCATATACCTAGGGGCAGAATGGACATCCGGGGCAAACTGGACATTACGACGATTGAGAGGCTTTTCACAAATATCTCCGGAGCTAGGAGACATCGGACAATTCTTATAAGAACATCTGTTGTAGAGCAAAATGAGACTTAGAAAAAAAGGATGTATGAAAATTTCGATGTCTTCCATCACTTGAGAGATATCGAATAAAAACTGATTTAAAACATCATGCGAACGTACAGTCAAAAAGGATTGACTAAAGTAGAGGCTCAGTTCTGGGGGTTTGAGTGACCCCATTGGCATTGTAGCGACGCCCCCCCAAGAGAGAGAGGGGGCTCCCCACATAATGGTGGGGGGTCTGCCCGTCAGACAACTCGGTAACTGCCTCAGTATAGTGAATATTGTCAGAGGAGTAACCTCGGCCGTAACCCCCACTCTCCGAAATCCCCACTTGTGGCCGTGTTCCCCACCAGGCGAGCCGAACAAAACCGAAGTTACTTCTTTGGTAATATTCAGTATAGCAGTCCTGTTGTTGGAGGGATCAGTCCATTTGGTGAATGTAGTTTTCTGCGTTACCAAATTGAATTTTGTTTTTTATTATAAAATTTCGAATTTCCACATTTCAGTAAATACCTCCTCCATTTTCATGCTCCCCTGATACCTTTTTGAAAATTTCGAATTTTCCTATTTCAGTGAATACCTCCTCGATTTTCATGCTCACCTGATACTTTTTTGAAAATTTTGAATTTTTCAATTTCAGTGAATACCTCCTCGATTTTCATGCTTCCCTGATACTTTTTTGAAAATTTTGAATTTTTCCATTTCCGTGAATTCCTCCTCAATTGTCATGCTCCCCTGATACTTTTTCGAAAATTCTGAATTTTTAAATGTTCGTAAATACCTTCTCGACTGTCATGCTCC